>NC_045703.1:74577697-74604514 GCF_009834535.1 Camelus ferus
TATATGTATGGAGTGTAGTTAGAAACTGAAAAGAAACTTTGTGTTCCCAACAAGCTAGGTGAAGGACGGCTTTCACACACACTTATCTCTCAGAACTGAGCATAGTGGAGAGACGTTCGTTCACCTAGCAGAAAGGGAACGGGTTTCAGGAGAACTTTTACTCTAGTTTCTCAGTCTGTTTCCTAGTGCCGGTTTGAAGTTCCTGCAGTTTACACAGTAAACCGATTTGGAGCTAGTACCTCCCATATATATGTAAGGAATGGATTTGCAACTGAAAAGAAACTTTGTGTTCCCAACAAGCTAGGTGAAGGACGGCTTTCACACACATTTATCTCTCGAACTGAGCATGTGGAGAGACGTTCGTTCATCTAGCACAAAGTGAACGGCTTGCAAGAAACTTTTACTGAGGTTTCTCAGTCTGTTTCCTAGTGCCGGTTTGAAGTTCCTGCAGATTTCACTGTAAAACCGAGTTGGAGCTAGTAGCTCCCCATTTATATGTATGGAGAGAGTTTGCAAGTGAAAAGAAACTTTGTGTTCCCAACAAGCTAGGTGAAGGACGGCTTTCACACACATCTATCTCTCAGAACTGAGCATGTGGAGAGACGTTCGTTCACCTAGCAGAACGGGAACGGGTTTCAGGAGATACTTTCACTCTAGTTTCTCAGTCTGTTTCCTAGTGCCGGTTTGAAGTTCCTGCAGTTTTCACTGTAAAACCGATTTGGAGCTAGTACCTCCCCATATATATGTAAGGAAAGGATTTTGCAACTGAAAAGAAACTTTGTGTTTCCAACAAGATAGGTGAAGGACGGCTTTCACACACATTTATCTCTCATATCTTAGCATGTGGAGAGACGTTCGTTCATCTAGCACAAAGGGAATGGCTTGCAGGAGAAACTTTTACTCTGGTTTCTCAGTATGTTTCCTAGTGCCGGTTTGAAGTTCCTGCAGATTTCACTGTAAAACCGAGTTGGAGCTAGTAGATCCCCATTTATATGTATGGAGTGGAGTTTGCAAGTGAAAAGAAACTTTGTGTTCCCAACAAGCTAGGTGAAGGACGGCTTTCACACACACTTATCTCTCAGAACTGAGCATGTGGAGAGACGTTCGTTCATCTAGCACAAAGGGAACGGGTTGCAGGAGAAACTTTTACTCTGGTTTCTTTGTCTGTTCCCTAGTGCCGGTTTGAAGTTCCTGCAGTTTTCACTGTAAAACCGAGTTGGAGCTAGTACCTCCCCGTATATATGTATGGAGTGGAGTTTGCAACTGAAAAGAAACTTTGTGTTCCCAACAAGCTAGTTGAAGGACGGCATTCACACACACATATCTCTCAGAAATGAGCATGTGTAGAGACGATCGTTCATCTAGCACAAAGGAAAAGGTTTGCAGGAGAAACTGTTACTCTGGTTTCTCAGTCTGTTTCCTATTGCCGGTTTGAAGTTCCTGCAGTTTTCACTGTAAGCCCCAGTTGGTGCTCGTACATCCCCGTATATATGTATGGAGTGTAGTAAGAAACTGAAAAGAAACTTTGTGTTCCCAACAAGCTAGGTGAAGGACGGCTTTCACACACACTTATCTCTCAGAACTGAGCATGTGGAGAGACGTTCGTTCACCTAGCAGAAAGGGAACGGGTTTCAGGAGAAACTTTTACTCTAGTTTCTCAGTCTGTTTCCTAGTGCCGGTTTGAAGTTCCTGCAGTTTTCACAGTAAAACCGATTTGGAGCTAGTACCTCCCCATATATATGTAAGGAATGGATTTTGCAACTGAAAAGAAACTTTGTGTTCCCAACAAGCTAGGTGAAGGACGGCTTTCACACACATTTATCTCTCAGAACTGAGCATGTGGAGAGACGTTCGTTCATCTAGCACAAAGTGAACGGCTTGCAAGAAACTTTTACTGAGGTTTCTCAGTCTGTTTCCTAGTGCCGGTTTGAAGTTCCTGCAGATTTCACTGTAAAACCGAGTGGGAGCTAGTAGCTCCCCATTTATATGTATGGAGAGGAGTTTGCAAGTGAAAAGAAACTTTGTGTTCCCAACAAGCTAGGTGAAGGACGGCTTTCACACACACTTATCTCTCAGAACTGAGCATGTGGTGAGACGTTCGTTCATCTAGCACAAAGGAAACTTTTTGCAGGAGAAACTTTTACTCTGGTTTCTCAGTCTGTTTCCTAGTGCCGGTTTGAAGTTCCTAGACTTTACACTGTAAAACCGACTTGGAGATCGTACCTACCCATATATATGTATGGAGAGGAGTTTGCAACTGAAAAGAAACTTTGAGTTCCCAACAAGCTAATTGAAGGATAGCTTTCACACACACTTATCTCTCAGAACTGAGCATGTGGAAAGACGTTCGTTCATCAAGCACAAATGGAACAGGTTGTAGGAGAAATTTTACTCTGGTTTCTCAGTATGTTTCCTAGTGCTGCTATGAAGTTCCTGCAGTTTTCACTGTAAAACTGTTTTGGAGCTAGTACCTCCCCATATATATGTATGGAGTGGAGTTTGCAACTGAAAAGAAACTTTGTGTTCCCAACAAGCTATGTGAAGGACGGCTTTCACACACATTTATCTCTCAGAACTGAGCATGAGGAGAGACGTTCGTTCATCTAGCACAAAGGGAACGGCTTGCAGGGAAACTTTTACTCTGGTTTCTCAGTCTGTTTCCTAGTGCCGGTTTGAAGTTCCTGCAGTTTTCACTGTAAAAACCGTGTTGGAGCTCGTACCTCCCCATATATATGTATGGAGTGGGGTTAGCAAGTTAAAAGAAACTTTGTGTTCCCAACAAGCAAAGTGGAGGACGGCTTTCACACACATTTATCTCTCAGAACTGAGCTTGTGGAGAGACGTTCGTTCATCTAGCACAAAGGAAACGGATTGCAGGAGAAACTGTTACTCTGGATTCTCAGTCTGTTTCCTAGTGCCGGTTTGAAGTTCCTAGAGTTTTCACTGTAAAATCGACTTGGAGATCGTACCTACCCATATATATGTATGGAGAGGAGTTTGCAACTGAAAAGAAACTTTGAGTTCCCAACAAGCTAATTGAAGGATAGCTTTCACACACACTTATCTCTCAGAACTGAGCATGTGGAAAGACGTTCGTTCATCAAGCACAAATGGAACAGGTTGTAGGAGAAATTTTACTCTGGTTTCTCAGTATGTTTCCTAGTGCTGCTATGAAGTTCCTGCAGTTTTCACTGTAAAACTGTGTTGGAGCAAGTACCTCCCCATATATATGTATGGATTGGAGTTTGAAATTGAAAAGAATCTTTGTGTTCCCAACAAGCTAGGTGAAGGACGGCATTCACACACACTTTTCCCTCAGAACTGAGCATGTGGAGAGACGTTCGTTAATCAAGCACAAAGGGAATGTTTTGCAGGAGAAACTTTTACTCTGGTTTCTCAGTGTGTTTCCTAGTGCCGGTTTGATGTTCCTGCAGTTTTCACTGTAAAACCGAGTTGGAGCTAGTACCTCCCCATATATATGTATGGAGTGGCGTTTGCAACTGAAAAGAATCTTTGGGTTCCCAACAAGCTAGGTGAAGGAAGGCTTTCACACACACTTATCTCTCAGAACTGAGCATGTGGATAGACGTTCGTTCATCTCGCACAAATGGAACGGGTAACAAGAGAAACTGTTACTCTGGTTTCTCAGTATTTTTCCTAGTGCCGGTTTGAAGTTCCTGCAGTTTTCACTGTAAAACCGAGTTGGAGCTCGTAACTCCCCATATATATGTATGGAGAGGAGTTTGCAACTGAAAACAATCTTTGTGTTCCCAACAAGCTAGGTGAAGTACGGCTTTCACACACACTAATCTCTCAGAACTGAGCACGTTGGAGACGTTAGTTCATCAAGCACAAAGGGAACGGGTTGCAGGAGTAACTTTTACTCTGGTTTCTCAGTCTGTTTCCTAGTGCCGGTAGGAAGTTCCTGCAGTTTTCACTGTAAAACCGAATTGGAGCTAGTACTTCCCCATATACATGTATGGAGTGGAGTTGGCAAGTGAAAAGAAACTTTGTGTTCCCAACAAGCTATGTGAAGGACGGCTTTCACACACAGTTATCTCTCAGAACAGAGCATATTTAGAGACGATCATTCATCTAGCACAAAGGAAATGTTTGCAGGAGAAACTCTTACTCTGGTTTCTCAGTCTGTTTCCTAGTGCCCGTTTGAAGTTCCTGCAGTTTTCAGTGGAAACCCGAGTTGGAGCTCGTACATCCCCGTATATATGTATGTAGTGTAGTTAGCAACTGAAAAGAAACTTTGTATTCCCAACAAGCAAGGTGAAGGACGGCATTCACACAAAATTATCTCTCAGAAATGAGAATGTGGAGAGACATTCGTTCATCTAGCACAAAGGGAACGGGTTGCCGGAGAAACATTTACTCTAGTTTCTCAGTGTGTTTCCTAGTGCCGGTTTGAAGTTCCTGCAGTTTTCACTGTAAAACCGATTTGGAGCTCGTACCTCCCCTTATATATGTAAGGATTGGATTTTGCAACTGAAAAGAAACTTTGTGTTCCCAACAAGCTAGGTGAAGGACGGCATTCACACACACATATCTCTCAAAACTGAGCATGTGGAGAGACGTTCGTTCATCTAGCACAAATGAAACGGTTTGCTAGAGAGAATTTTACTCCGGTTTCTCAGTCTGTTTAATAGTGCCGGTTTGAATTTCCTGCAGTTTTCACTGTAAAACCGAGTTGAAGCTGCTACTACGCTATATATATGTATGGAATGGAGTTTGCATCTGAATAGAAATTTTGTGTTCCCAACAAGCTAGTTGAATGATGGCTTTCACAGACACTTATCTCTCAGACCTGAGCATGTGGAGAGACGTCCGTTCATCTAGCACAAATGGAACGGTTTGCAGGTGAAATTTTACTCTGATTCTCGGTCTGTTTCTTGTGCCGTTTTGATCTACATGCATTTTTCACTGTAAAACCGATTTGGAGCTCGGACCTACCCATATATATTTATGGATGGAGTTTGCAAGTGAAAAGAAACTTTGTGATCCCAACAAGCTAGATGAAGGACGGCATTCACACACACTTATCTCTCAGAACTGAGTATGTGGAGAGAATTCGTTCATCTAGCACAAAGGAAACGGGTTGTAAGGGAAACTTTTACTCTGGTTTCTCAGTCTGTTTCCTAGTGCCGGTATGAATTTCCTGCAGTTTTCACTGTAAAACAGAGTTGGAGCTAGTAACACCCCATATATATGTATGGAGTGGAATTTGCAAGTGAAAAGAAACTTTGTGTTCCCAACAAGCTAGGTGAAGGACGGCTTTCACACCCACATATCTCTCAGAACTGAGCATGTGTAGAGACAATCGTTCATCTAGCACAAAGGAAACGGTTTGCAGGAGAAACTTTTACTCTGGTTTCTCAGTCTGTTTCCTATTGCCGGTTTGAAGTTCCTGCAGTTTTCACTGTAAGCCCCAGTTGGTGCTCGTACATCCCCGTATATATGTATGGAGTGTAGTTAGAAACTGAAAAGAATCTTTGTGTTCCCAACAAGCTAGGTGAAGGACGGCTTTCACACACACTTATCTCTCAGAACTGAGCATGTGGAGAGACGTTCGTTCACCTAGCACAAAGGGAACGGGTTTCAGGAGAAACTTTTACTCTAGTTTCTCAGTCTGTTTCCTAGTGCCGGTTTGAAGTTCCTGCAGTTTTCACAGTAAAACCGATTTGGAGCTAGTACCCTCCCCATATATATGTAAGGAATGGATTTTGCAATGAAAAGTAACTTTGTGTTCCCAACAAGCTAGGTGAAGGACGGCTTTCACACACACTTATCTCTCAGAAATGAGCATGTGGAGAGACGTTCGTTCATCTAGCACAAAGGGAACGGCTTTCAAGAAACTTTTACTCTGGTTTCTTTGTCTGTTTTTTGTGCCGGTTTGATCTACATGCATTTTTCAGTGTAAAACCGATTTGGAGCTCGGACCTACCCATATGTATGTATGGATTGGAGTTTGCAAGTGAAAAGAAACTTTGTGTTCCCAACAAGCTAGGTGAAGGACGGCATTCACACACACTTATCTCTCAGAACTGAGTATGTGGAGAGAATTCGTTCATCTAGCACAAAGGGAAACGGGTTGTAAGGGAGAACTTTTACTCTGGTTTCTTCAGTCTGTTTCCTAGTGCCCGGTATTGAATTTCCTGCAGTTTTCACTGTAAAACAGAGTTGAAGCTCGTAACTCCCCATATATATGTATGGAGTGGAATTTGCATGTGAAAAGAAACTTTGTGTTCCCAACAAGCATGGTGAAGGACGGCTTTCACACCCACATATCTCTCAGAACTGAGCATGTGTAGAGACGATCGTTCATCTAGCACAAAGGAAACGGTTTGCAGGAGAAACTGTTACTCTGGTTTCTCAGTCTGTTTCCTATTGCCGGTTTGAAGTTCCTGCAGTTTTCACTGTAAGCCCCAGTTGGTGCTCGTACATCCCCGTATATATGTATGGAGTGTAGTTAGAAACTGAAAAGAATCTTTGTGTTCCCAACAAGCTAGGTGAAGGACGGCTTTCACACACACTTATCTCTCAGAACTGAGCATGTGGAGAGACGTTCGTTCACCTAGCACAAAGGGAACGGGTTTCAGGAGAAACTTTTACTCTAGTTTCTCAGTCTGTTTCCTAGTGCCGGTTTGAAGTTCCTGCAGTTTTCACAGTAAAACCGATTTGGAGCTAGTACCTCCCCATATATATGTAAGGAATGGATTTTGCAACTGAAATAAACTTTGTGTTCCCAACAAGCTAGGTGAAGGACGGCTTTCACACACACTTATCTCTCAGAAATGAGCATGTGGAGAGACGTTCGTTCATCTAGCACAAAGGGAACGGCTTGCAAGAAACTTTTACTCTGGTTTCTCAGTCTGTTTCCTAGTGCCGGTTTGAATTTCCTGCAGATTTCACTGTAAAACCGAGTTGGAGCTAGTAGCTCCCCATTTATATGTATGGAGTGGAGTTTGCAAGTGAAAACAAACTTTGTGTTCCCAACAAGCTAGTTGAAGGACGGCTTTCACAGACACTTATCTCTCAGAACTGAGCAAGTGGAGAGACGTCCGTTCATCTAGCACAAATGGAATGGGTTGCAGGAGAAATTTTACTCTGATTCTCTGTCTGTTTCTTGTGCCGGTTTGATCTACATGCATTTTTCACTGTAAAACCGATTTGGAGCTCGGACCTACCCATATATATGTATGGATTGGAGTTTGCAAGTTAAAAGAAACTTTGTGTTCCCAACAAGCTACGTGAAGGACGGCATTCACACACACTTATCTCTCAGAACTGAGCATGTGGAGAGAATTCGTTCATCTAGCACAAAGGAAACGGGTTGTAAGGGAAACTTTTACTCTGGTTTCTCAGTCTGTTTCCTAGTGCCGGTATGAATTTCCTGCAATTTTCACTGTAAAACAGACTTGGAGCTAGTAACTTCCCATATATATGTATGGAGTGGAGTTTGCAAGTGAAAAGAAACTTTGTGTTCCCAACAAGCTAGGTGAAGGACGGCTTTCACACTCACATATCTCTCAGAACTGAGCATGTGTAGAGACGATCGTTCATCTAGCACAAAGTAAACGGTTTGCAGGAGAAACTGTTACTCTGGTTTCTCAGTCTGTTTCCTATTGCCGGTTTGAAGTTCCTGCAGTTTTCACTGTAAGCCCCAGTTGGTGCTCGTACTTCCCCTTATATATGTATGGATTGTAGTTAGAAACTGAAAAGAAACTTTGTGTTCCCAACAAGCTAGTTGAAGGACGGCTTTCACACACACTTATCTCTCAGAACTGAGCATGTGGAGAGACGTTCGTTCACCTAGCACAAAGGGAACGGATTTCAGGAGAAACTTTTACTCTAGTTTCTCAGTCTGTTTCCTAGTGCCGGTTTGAAGTTCCTGCAGTTTTCACAGTAAAACCGATTTGGAGCTAGTACCTCCCCATCTATTTGTAAGGAAAGGATTTTGCAACTGAAAAGAAACTTTGTGTTCCCAACAAGCTAGGTGAAGGACGGCTTTCACACACACTTATCTCTCAGAACTGAGCATGTGGAGAGACGTTCGTTCATCTAGCAAAAAGGGAACGGGTTGCAGGAGAAACTTTTACTCTGGTTTCTTTGTCTGTTTCCTAGTGCCGGTTTGAAGTTCCTGCAGTTTTCACTGTAAAACCGAGTTGGAGCTAGTACCTCCTCGTATATATGCATGGAGTGGAGTTTGCAACTGAAAAGAAACTTTGTGTTCCCAACAAGCTAGTTGAAGGACGGCATTCACACACACATATCTCTCAGAACTGAGCATGTGTAGAAACGTTCGTTCATCTAGCACAAATGAAACGGGTTGCTAGAGAGAATTTTTCTCTGGTTTCTCAGTCTGTTTAATAGTGCCGGTTTGAATTTCCTACAGTTTTCACTATAAAACCGAGTTGGAGCTCGTACCTCCCCATATATATGTATGGATTGGAGTTTTCAACTGGAAAGAAACTTTGTGTTCCCAACAAGCTATGTGAAGTTCGGCTTTCACACACACTTATCTCTCAGAACTGAGCATGTGGAGAGACGTTCGTTCATCTAACATAAAGGGAACTTGTTGCAGGCGAAACTTTTACTCTGCTTTCTCAGTCTGTTTCCTAGTGTCGGTTTGAAGTTCCTGCAATTTCCACCGTAAAACCGAGTTGGAGCTTGTACCTCCCCTTATATATATATGGAGTGGAGTTTTCAACTGAAAAGAAACTTTGTGTTCCCAACAAGCTAGGTGAAAGACGGCTTTCACACACTTATCTCACAGACTTGAGCATGGGAGAGACGTTCATTCATCTAGCACAAAGGGAACGGGTTGCAGGATTAACTTTTACTCTGGTTTCTCAGTCTGTTTCCTAGTGCCGGTTTGAATTTCCTGCAGTTTTCACTGTAAAACCGAGTTGAAGCTACTACCACGCTATATATATGTATGGAGTGGAGTTTGCAACTGAATAGAAATTTTGTGTTCCCAACAAGCTAGTTGAATGATGGCTTTCACAGACACTTATCTCTCAGAACTGAGCATGTGGAGAGACGTCCGTTCATCTAGCACAAAGGAAACGGGTTGTAAGGGAAACTGTTACTCTGGTTTCTCAGTCTGTTTCCTAGTGCCGGTATGAATTTCCTGCATTTTTCACTGTAAAACAGAGTTGGAGCTAGTAACTCCCCATATATATGTATGGAGTGAAATTTGCAAGTGAAAAGAAACTTTGTGTTCCCAACAAGCTAGGTGAAGGACGGCTTTCACACCCACATATCTCTCAGAACTGAGCATGTGTAGAGACGATCGTTCATCTAGCACAAAGAAACGGTTTGCAGGAGAAAATTTTACTCTGGTTTCTCAGTCTGTTTCCTATTGCCGGTTTGAAGTTCCTGCAGTTTTCACTGTAAGCCCCAGTTGGTGCTCGTACATCCCCGTATATATGTGTGGAGTTTAGTTAGAAACTGAAAAGAAACTTTGTGTTCCCAACAAGCTAGGTGAAGGACGGCTTTCACACACACTTATCTCTCAGAACTGAGCATGTGGGGAGACGTTCGTTCACCTAGCACAAAGGGAACGGGTTTCAGGAGAAACTTTTACTTTAGTTTCTCAGTTTGTTTCCTAGTGCCGGTTTGAAGTTCCTGCAGTTTTCACAGTAAAACCGATTTGGAGCTAGTACCTCCCCATATATATGTAAGGAATGGATTTTGCAACTGAAAAGAAACTTTGTGTTCCCAACAAGCTAGGTGAAGGACGGCTTTCACACACATTTATCTCTCAGAACTGAGCATGTGGAGAGACGTTCGTTCATCTAGCACAAAATGAACGGCTTTCAAGAAACATTTACTCTGGTTTCTTTGTCTGTTTCTTGTGCCGGTTTGATCTACATGCATTTTTCAGTGTAAAACCGATTTGGAGCTTGGACCTACCCATATGTATGTATGGATTGGAGTTTGCAAGTGAAAAGAAACTTTGTGTTCCCAACAAGCTAGGTGAAGGACGGCATTCACACACACTTATCTCTCAGAACTGAGCATGTGGAGAGAATTCGCTCATCTAGCACAAAGGAAACGGGTTGTAAGGGAAACTTTTACTCTGGTTTCTCAGTCTGTTTCCTAGTGCCGGTATGAATTTCCTGCAGTTTTCACTGTAAAACAGAGTTGGAGCTCGTAACTCCCCATATATATGTATGGAGTGTAGTTAGAAACTGAAAAGAAACTTTGTGTTCCCAACAAGCTAGGTGAAGGACGGCTTTCACACACATTTATCTCTCAGAACTGAGCATGAGGAGAGACGTTCGTTCATCTAGCACAAAGGGAACGGCATGCAAGAAACTTTTACTCTGGTTTCTCAGTCTGTTTCCTAGTGCCGGTTTGAAGTTCCTGCAGATTTCACTGTAAAACTGAGTTGGAGCTAGTAGCTCCCCATTTATATGTATGGAGTGGAGTTTGCAAGTGAAAACAAACTTTGTGTTCCCAACAAGCTAGTTGAAGGACGGCTTTCACAGACACTTATCTCTCAGAACTGAGCATGTGGAGAGACGTCCGTTCATCTAGCACAAATGGAACGGGTTGCAGGAAAAATTTTACTCTGATTCTCTGTCTGTTTCTTGTGCCGGTTTGATCTACATGCATTTTTCACTGTAAAACCAATTTGGAGCTCGGACCTACCCATATATATGTATGGATTGGAGTTTGCAAGTGAAAAGAAACTTTGTGTTCCCAACAAGCTAGGTGAAGGACGGCATTCACACACACTTATCTCTCAGAACTGAGCATGTGGAGAGAATTCGTTCATCTAGCACAAAGGAAACGGGTTGTAAGGGAAACTTTTACTCTGGTTTCTCAGTCTGTTTCCTAGTGCCGGTATGAATTTCCTGCAGTTTTCACTGTAAAACAGACTTGGAGCTAGTAACTCCCCATATATATGTATGGAGTGGAGTTTGCAAGTGAAAAGAAACTTTGTGTTCCCAACAAGCTAGGTGAAGGACGGCTTTCACACCCACATATCTCTCAGAACTGAGCATGTGTAGAGACGATCGTTCATCTAGCACAAAGGAAAAGGTTTGCAGGAGAAACTGTTACTCTGGTTTCTCAGTCTGTTTCCTATTGCCGGTTTGAAGTTCCTGCAGTTTTCACTGTAAGCCCCAGTTGGTGCTCGTACTTCCCCGTATATATGTATGGAGTGTAGTTAGAAACTGAAAAGAAACTTTGTGTTCCCAACAAGCTAGGTGAAGGACGGCTTTCACACACACTTATCTCTCAGAACTGAGCATGTGGAGAGACGTTCGTTCACCTAGCACAATGGGAACGGGTTTCAGGAGAAACTTTTACTCTAGTTTCTCAGTCTGTTTCCTAGTGCCGGTTTGAATTTCCTGCAGTTTTCACAGTAAAACCGATTTGGAGCTAGTACCTCCCCATCTATATGTAAGGAAAGGAATTTGCAACTGAAAAGAAACTTTGTGTTCCCAACAAGCTAGGTGAAGGACGGCTTTCACACACATTTATCTCTCAGATCTTAGCATGTGGAGAGACGTTCGTTCATCTAGCACAAAGGGAACGGCTTGCAGGAGAAACTTTTACTCTGGTTTCTCATTATGTTTAATAGTGCCGGTTTGAAGTTCCTGCAGATTTCACTGTAAAACCGAGTTGGAGCTAGTAGCTCCCCATTTATATGTATGGAGTGGAGTTTGCAAGTGAAAAGAAACTTTGTGTTCCCAACAAGCTAGGTGAAGGACGGCTTTCACACACACTTATCTCTCAGAACTGAGCATGTGGAGAGACTTTCGTTCATCTAGCACAAAGGGAACAGGTTGCAGGAGAAACTTTTACTCTGGTTTCTTTGTCTGTTTCCTAGTGCCGGTTTGAAGTTCCTGCAGTTTTCACTGTAAAACCGAGTTGGAGCTAGTACCTCCCCGTATATATGTATGGAGTGGAGTTTGCAACTGAAAAGAAACTTTGTGTTCCCAACAAGCTAGTTGAAGGACGGCATTCACACACACATATCTCTCAGAACTGAGCATGTGTAGAAACGTTCGTTCATCTAGCACAAAGGAAACGGTTTGCTAGAGAGAATTTTACTCTGGTTTCTCAGTATGTTTAATAGTGCCGGTTTGAATTTCCTGCAGTTTTCATTGTAAAACCGAGTTGGAGCTCGTACCTCCCCATATATATGTATGGATTGGAGTTTTCAACTGGAAAGAAACTTTGTGTTCCCTACAAGCTAGGTGAAGGTCGGCTTTCACACACACTTATCTCTCAGAACTGAGCATGTGGAGAGACGTTCGTTCATCTAACACAAAGGGAACTTGTTGCAGGTGAAACTTTTACTCTGTTTTCTCAGTCTGTTTCCTAGTGTCGGTTTGAAGTTCCTGCATTTTCCACCGTAAAACCGAGTTGGAGCTTGTACCTACCCTTATATATATATCGAGTGGAGTTTGCAACTGAAAAGAAACTTTGTATTCCCAACATGCTAGGTGAAAGACGGCTTTCACACACTTATCTCACAGACTTGAGCATGGGAGAGACGTTCATTCATCTAGCACAAAGGGAACGGGTTGCAGGAGAAACTTTTACTCTGGTTTCTCAGTCTGTTTCCTAGTGCCGGTTTGAATTTCCTGCAGTTTTCATTGTAAATCCGAGTTGAAGCTACTACCACGCTATATATATTTATGGAGTGGAGTTTGCAACTGAATAGAAATTTTGTGTTCCCAACAAGCTAGTTGAATGATGGCTTTCACAGACACTTATCTCTCAGAACTGAGCATGTGGAGAGACGTCCGTTCATCTAGCACAAATGGAACGGGTTGCAGGAGAAATTTTACTCTGATTCTCTGTCTGTTTCTTGTGCCGGTTTGATCTACATGCATTTTTCACTGTAAAACCGATTTGGAGCTCGGACCTACCCATATATATGTATGGATTGGAGTTTGCAAGTGAAAAGAAACTTTGTGTTCCCAACAAACTAGGTGAAGGACGGCATTCACACACACTTATGTCTCAGAACTGAGCATGTGGAGAGAATTCGTTCCTCTAGCACAAAGGAAACGGGTTGTAAGGGAAACTTTTACTCTGGTTTCTCAGTCTGTTTCCTAGTGCCGGTATGAATTTCCTGCAGTTTTCACTGTAAAAGAGACTTGGAGCTAGTAACTCCCCATATATATGTATGGAGTGGAATTTGCAAGTGAAAAGAAACTTTGTGTTCCCAACAAGCTAGGTGAAGGACGGCTTTCACACCCACATATCTCTCAGAACTGAGCATGTGTAGAGACGATCGTTCATCTAGCACAAAGGAAACGGTTTGCAGGAGAAACTGTTACTCTGGTTTCTCAGTCTGTTTCCTATTGCCGGTTTGAAGTTCCTGCAGTTTTCACTGTAAGCCCCAGTTGGTGCTCGTACATCCCCGTATATATGTATGGAGTGTAGTTAGAAACTGAAAAGAAACTTTGTGTTCCCAACAAGCTAGGTGAAGGACGGCTTTCACACACACTTATCTCTCAGAACTGAGCATGTGGAGAGACGTTCGTTCACCTAGCAGAAAGGGAACGGGTTTCAGGAGAAACTTTTACTCTAGTTTCTCAGTCTGTTTCCTAGTGCCGGTTTGAAGTTCCTGCAGTTTACACAGTAAAACCGATTTGGAGCTAGTACCTCCCCATATATATGTAAGGAATGGATTTTGCAACTGAAAAGAAACTTTGTGTTCCCAACAAGCTAGGTGAAGGACGGCTTTCACACACATTTATCTCTCAGAACTGAGCATGTGGAGAGACGTTCGTTCATCTAGCACAAAGTGAACGGCTTGCAAGAAACTTTTACTGAGGTTTCTCAGTCTGTTTCCTAGTGCCGGTTTGAAGTTCCTGCAGATTTCACTGTAAAACCGAGTTGGAGCTAGTAGCTCCCCATTTATATGTATGGAGAGGAGTTTGCAAGTGAAAAGAAACTTTGTGTTCCCAACAAGCTAGGTGAAGGACGGCTTTCACACACACTTATCTCTCAGAACTGAGCATGTGGAGAGACGTTCGTTCACCTAGCAGAACGGGAACGGGTTTCAGGAGATACTTTCACTCTAGTTTCTCAGTCTGTTTCCTAGTGCCGGTTTGAAGTTCCTGCAGTTTTCACTGTAAAACCGATTTGGAGCTAGTACCTCCCCATATATATGTAAGGAAAGGATTTTGCAACTGAAAAGAAACTTTGTGTTTCCAACAAGATAGGTGAAGGACGGCTTTCACACACATTTATCTCTCATATCTTAGCATGTGGAGAGACGTTCGTTCATCTAGCACAAAGGGAATGGCTTGCAGGAGAAACTTTTACTCTGGTTTCTCAGTCTGTTTCCTAGTGCCGGTTTGAAGTTCCTAGCAGTTTACACTGTAAAACCGACTTGGAGATCGTACCTACCCATATATATGTATGGAGAGGAGTTTGCAACTGAAAAGAAACTTTGTGTTCCCAACAAGCTAGGTGAAGGATAGGCTTTCACACACACTTATCTCTCAGAACTGAGCATGTGGAAGAGACGTTCGTTCATCAAGCACAAATGGAACAGGTTGTAGGAGAAACTTTTACTCTGGTTTCTCAGTATGTTTCCTAGTGCTGTTATGAAGTTCCTGCAGTTTTCACTGTAAAACTGTTTTGGAGCTAGTACCTCCCCATATATATGTATGGAGTGGAGTTTGCAACTGAAAAGAAACTTTGTGTTCCCAACAAGCTATGTGAAGGACGGCTTTCACACACATTTATCTCTCAGAACTGAGCATGAGGAGAGACGTTCGTTCATCTAGCACAAAGGGAACGGCTTGCAGGGAAACTTTTACTCTGGTTTCTCAGTCTGTTTCCTAGTGCCGGTTTGAAGTTCCTGCAGTTTTCACTGTAAAACCGTGTTGGAGCTCGTACCTCCCCATATATATGTATGGAGTGGGGTTAGCAAGTTAAAAGAAACTTTGTGTTCCCAACAAGCAAAGTGAAGGACGGCTTTCACACACATTTATCTCTCAGAACTGAGCTTGTGGAGAGACGTTCGTTCATCTAGCACAAAGGAAACGGATTGCAGGAGAAACTGTTACTCTGGATTCTCAGTCTGTTTCCTAGTGCCGGTTTGAAGTTCCTGCAGTTTTCACTGTAAAACCGACTTGGAGATCGTACCTACCCATATATATGTATGGAGAGGAGTTTGCAACTGAAAAGAAACTTTGAGTTCCCAACAAGCTAATTGAAGGATAGCTTTCACACACACTTATCTCTCAGAACTGAGCATGTGGAAAGACGTTCGTTCATCTAAGCACAAATGGAACAGGTTGTAGGAGAAACTTTTACTCTGGTTTCTCAGTATGTTTCCTAGTGCTGCTATGAAGTTCCTGCAGTTTTCACTGTAAAACCGAGTTGGAGCTAGTAGCTCCCCATATATATGTATGGATTGGAGTTTGAAATTGAAAAGAAACTTTGTGTTCCCAACAAGCTAGGTGAAGGACGGCTTTCACACACACTTTATCCTCAGAACTGAGCATGTGGAGAGACGTTCGTTCATCTAAGCACAAAGGGAATGTTTTGCAGGAGAAACTTTTACTCTGGTTTCTCAGTCGTGTTTCCTAGTGCCGGTTTGAATGTTCCTGCAGTTTTCACTGTAAAACCGAGTTGGAGCTAGTACCTCCCCATATATATGTATGGAGTGGCGTTTGCAACTGAAAAGAAATCTTTGGGTTCCCAACAAGCTAGGTGAAGGAAGGCTTTCACACACACTTATCTCTCAGAACTGAGCATGTGGATAGACGTTCGTTCATCTCGCACAAATGGAACGGGTAACAAGAGAAACTGTTACTCTGGTTTCTCAGTATTTTTCCTAGTGCCGGTTTGAAGTTCCTGCAGTTTTCACTGTAAAACCGAGTTGGAGCTCGTAACTCCCCATATATATGTATGGAGAGGAGTTTGCAACTGAAAACAATCTTTGTGTTCCCAACAAGCTAGATGAAGGACGGCTTTCACACACCCTTATCTCTCAGAACTGAGTATGTGGGTAGACGTTCGTTCATCTAGCACAAAGGGAACGGGTTGCAGGAGAAACTTTTACTCTGGTTTCTCAGTCTGTTTCCTAGTGCCGGTATGACATTCCTCCAGTTTTCACTGTAAAACCGAGTTGGAGCTAGTACTTCCCCATATACATGTATGGAGTGGAGTTGGCAAGTGAAAAGAAACTTTGTGTTCCCAACAAGCTAGGTGAAGTACGGCTTTCACACACACTAATCTCTCAGAACTGAGCACGTTGGGAGACGTTAGTTCATCAAGCACAAAGGGAACGTGTTGCAGGAGTAACTTTTACTCTGGTTTCTCAGTCTGTTTCCTAGTGCCGGTAGGAAGTTCCTGCAGTTTTCACTGTAAAACCGAGTTGGAGCTAGTACTTCCCCATATACATGTATGGAGTGGAGTTGGCAAGTGAAAAGAAACTTTGTGTTCCCAACAAGCTATGTGAAGGACGGCTTTCACACACAGTTATCTCTCAGAACAGAGCATATTTAGAGACGATCATTCATCTAGCACAAAGGAAAATGTTTGCAGGAGAAACTCTTACTCTGGTTTCTCAGTCTGTTTCCTAGTGCCCGTTTGAAGTTCCTGCAGTTTTCAGTGGAAACCCGAGTTGGAGCTCGTACATCCCCGTATATATGTATGTAGTGTAGTTAGCAACTGAAAAGAAACTTTGTGTTCCCAACAAGCAAGGTGAAGGACGGCATTCACACAAAATTATCTCTCAGAAATGAGAATGTGGAGAGACATTCGTTCATCTAGCACAAAGGGAACGGGTTGCCGGAGAAACATTTACTCTAGTTTCTCAGTGTGTTTCCTAGTGCCGGTTTGAAGTTCCTGCAGTTTTCACTGTAAAACCGATTTGGAGCTCGTACCTCCCCTTATATATGTAAGGATTGGATTTTGCAACTGAAAAGAAACTTTGTGTTCCCAACAAGCTAGGTGAAGGACGGCTTTCACACACACTTATCTCTCAGAACTGAGCATGTGGAGAGACGTTCGTTCATCTAGCACAAAGGAAACGGTTTGCAGGAGAAACTTTTACTCTGGTTTCTCAGTCTGTTTCCTAGTGCCGGTTTGAAGTTCCTGCAGTTTTCACTGTAAAACCGATTTGGAGCTCGTACCTACCCATATATATGTATGGAGTGAAGTTAGCAAATTAAAAGAAACTTTGTGTTCCCAGCAAGCAAAGTGGAGGACGGCTTTCACACACACTTATCTCTCAGAACTGAGCATGTGGAAAGACGTTCGTTCATCTAGCACAAAGGGAACGGTTTGCTAGAGAAAATTTTACTCTGGTTTCTCAGTCTGTTTCCTAGTGCGGTTTGAATTTCCTGCAGTTTTCACTGTAAAACCGAGTTGGAGCTAGTACCTCCCCATATATATGTATGGAGTGGAGTTTGCAACTGAAAAGAAACTTTGTGTTCCCAACAAGCTAGGTGAAGGACGGCTTTCACACGCACTTATCTCTCAGAACATGAGCATGTGGAGAGACGTTCGTTCATCTAGCACAATGGGAACGTGTAGCAGGAGAAAATTTTACTCTGGTCTCTCAGTCTGTTTCCTAGTGCCGGTTTGAAGTTCCTACAGTTTTCACTGTAAAACCGAGTTGTAGCTAGTACCTCCCCATATATATATATGGAGTGGAGTTTGCAACTTAAAAGAAACTTTGTGTTCCCAACAAGCTAGATGAAGGACGGCTTTCACACACACTTATCTCACAGACTGAGCATGGGAGAGACGTTCGTTCATCTAGCACAAAGGGAACGGGTTGCAGGAGAAACTTTTACTCTGGTTTCTCAGTCTGTTTCCTAGTGCCGGTTTGAATTTCCTGCAGTTTTCACTGTAAAACCGAGTTGAAGCTACTAACACGCTATATATATGTATGGAGTGGGGTTTGCAACTGAATAGAAATTTTGTGTTCCGAACAAGCTTGTTGAATGATGGCTTTCACAGACACTTATCTCTCAGAACTGAGCATGTGGAGAGACGTTCGTTCATCTAGCACAAAGGGAACGGGTTGCAGGAGAAATTTTACTCTGATTCTCTGTCTGTTTCCTATTGCCGGTTTGAAGTTCCTGCAGTTTTCACTGTAAAACCGATTTGGAGCTCGTACCTCCCCATATATATGTAAGGATTGGATTTTGCAACTGAAAAGAAACTTTGTGTTCCAAACAAGCTAGTTGAAGGACGGCTTCACACACATTTATCTCTCAGAACTGAGCATGTGGAGAGACTTTCGTTCATCTAGCACAAAGGGAACGGCTTGCAGGGAAACTTTTACTCTGGTTTCTCAGTCTGTTTCCTATTGCCGGTTTGAAGTTCCTGCAGTTTTCACTGTAAAACCGAGTTGGAGCTCGTACCTCTCCATATATATGTATGGAGTGGAGTTTTCAATTGAAAAGAAACTTTGTGTTCCCAACAAGCTAGGTGAAGGCGGCTTTAACACACACTTATCTCTCAGAACTGAGCATGTGGAGAGAATTCGTTCATCTAGCACAAATGGAACGGCTTGCAGGAGAAACTTTTACCCTGGTTTCTCAGTATGTTTCCTAGTGCCGCTTTGAATTTCCTGCAGATTTCACTGTAAAACCGAATTAGAAATAGTAGCTCCCCATTTATATGTATGGAGTGGAGTTTGCAAGTGAAAAGAAACTTTGTGTTAACAACAAGCTATGTGAAGGACGGCTTTCACACACAGTTATCTCTCAGAACAGAGCATATTTAGAGAGGATCATTCATCTAGCACAAAGGAAAATGTTTGCAGGAGAAACTCTTACTCTGGTTTCTCAGTCTGTTTCCTAGTGCCCGTTTGAAGTTCCTGCAGTTTTCAGTGGAAACCCGAGTTGGAGCTCGTACATCCCCGTATATATGTATGTAGTGTAGTTAGCAACTGAAAAGAAACTTTGTGTTCAGAACAAGCAAGGTGAAGGACGGCATTCACACAAAATTATCTCTCAGAAATGAGAATGTGGAGAGACGTTCGTTCATCTAGCACAAAGGGAACGGGTTGCCGGAGAAACATTTACTCTAGTTTCTCAGTCTGTTTCCTAGTGCCGGTTTGAAGTTCCTGCAGTTTTCACTGTAAAACCGATTTGGAGCTCGTACCTACCCATATATATGTATGGAGTGAAGTTAGCAAGTTAAAAGAAACTTTGTGTTCCCAAGCAAGCAAAGTGGAGGACGGCTTTCACACACACTTATCTCTCAGAACTGAGCATGTGGAGAGACGTTCGTTCATCTAGCACAAAGGGAACGGGTTGCTAGAGAAAATTTTTCTCTGGTTTCTCAGTCTGTTTCCTAGTGGCGGTTTGAATTTCCTGCAGTTTTCACTGTAAAACCGAGTTGGAGCTAGTACCTCCCCATATATATGTATGGAGTGGAGTTTGCAACTGAAAAGAAACTTTGTGTTCCCAACAAGCTAGGTGAAGGACGGCTTTCACACACACTTATCTCTCAGAACTGAGCATGTGGAGAGACGTTCGTTCATCTAGCACAATGGGAACGTGTAGCAGGAGAAAATTTTACTCTGGTTTCTCAGTCTGTTTCCTAGTGCCGGTTTGAAGTTCCTGCAGTTTTCACTGTAAAACCGAGTTGGAGCTAGTACCTCCCCATATATATATGGAGTGGAGTTTGCAACTGAAAAGAAACTTTGTGTTCCCAACAAGCTAGGTGAAGGACGGCTTTCATACACACTTATCTCTCAGAACTGAGCATGTGGAGAGACGTTCGTTCATCTAGCACAAAGGGAACGGGTTGCAGGAGAAACTTTTACTCTGGTTTCTCAGTCTGTTTCCTAGTGCCGGTTTGAATTTCCTGCAGTTTTCACTGTAAAACCGAGTTGAAGCTACTACACGCATATATATGTATGGAGTGGAGTTTGCAACTGAATAGAAATTTTGTGTTCCGAACAAGCTTGTTGAATGATGGCTTTCACAGACACTTATCTCTCAGAACTGAGCATGTGGAGAGACGTTCGTTCATCTAGCACAAATGGAACGGGTTGCAGGAGAAATTTTACTCTGATTCTCTGTCTGTTTCCTAGTGCCGGTGTGATTTACATGCATTTTTCACTGTAAAACCGATTTGGAGCGCGTACTTCCCCATATATATGTAAGGATTGGATTTTGCAACTGAAAAGAAACTTTGTGTTCCAAACAAGCTAGTTGAAGGACGGCTTCACACACATTTATCTCTCAGAACTGAGCATGTGGAGAGACTTTCGTTCATCTAGCACAAAGGGAATGGCTTGCAGGGAAACTTTTACTCTGGTTTCTCAGTCTGTTTCCTAGTGCCGGTTTGAAGTTCCTGCAGTTTTCACTGTAAAACCGAGTTGGAGCTCGTACCTCCCCATATATATGTATGGAAGTGGAGTTTGCAACTGAAAAGAAACTTTGTGTTCCCAACAAGCTAGGTGAAGGACGGCATTCACACACACTTATCTCTCAGAACTGAGCATGTGGAGAGACGTTCGTTCATCTAGCACAAAGGGAAACGGTTTGCAGGAGAAACTTTACTCTGGTTTCTCAGTCTGTTTCCTAGTGCCGGTTTGAAGTTCCTGCAGTTTTCACTGTAAAACCGAGTTGGAGCTAGTACCTCCCCATATATATGTATGGAGTGGAGTTTGCAAGTGAAAAGAAACTTTGTGTTCCCAACAAGCTAGGTGAAGGACGGCTTTCACACACACTTATCTCTCAGAACTGAGCATGTGGAGAGACGTTCGTTCATCTAGCACAAAGGGAACGGGTTGCAGGGAGAAACTTTTACTCTGGTTTCTCAGTCTGTTTCCTAGTGCCGGTATGAAGTTCCTGCAGTTTTCACTGTAAAACAGAGTTGGAGCTAGGACCTCCCCATATATATGTATAGAGTTGAGTTTGCAAGTGAAAAGAAAATTTGTGTTCCCAACAAGCTTGGTGAAGGACGGCTTTCACTCACACTTATCTCTCAGAACAGAGCATGTGGAGATATGTTCATTCATCTATCACAAAGGGAACGGTTTGCAGGAGAAACTTTTACTATGATTTCTCTGTCTGTTCCCTAGTGCCGGTTTGAATTTCCTGCAGTTTTCACTGTAAAACCGAGTTGGAGCTAGTACCTCCCCGTATATATGTATGGAGTGGAGTTTGCAACTGAAAAGAAACTTTGTGTTCCCAACAAGCTATGTGAAGGACGGCATTCACACACACTTATCTCTCAGAACTGAGCATGTGGAGAGAATTCGTTCATCTAGCACAAAGGGAACGGCTTTGCAGGAGAAACTTTTACTCTAGGTTTCTCAGTCTGTTTCCTAGTGCCGGTTTGAAGTTCCTGCAGTTTTCACTGTAAAACCGAGTTGGAGCTAGTAGCTCCCCATATATATGTATGGAGTGGAGTTTTGCAAGTGAAAAGAAACTTTGTGTTCCCAACAAGCTAGATGAAGGACGGCTTTCACACACACTTATCTCTCAGAACTGAGCATGTGAGAGACGTTCGTTCATCTAGCACAAATTGAACGGTTTGCAGGAGAAACTTTTACTCTGGTTTCTCAGTCTGTTTCCTAGTGCCGGTTTGAAGTTCCTGCAGTTTTCACTGTAAAACCGTGTTGGAGCTCGTACCTCCCCATATATATGTATGGAGTGGAGTTTGCAACTGAAAAGAAACTTTGTGTTCCCAACAAGCTAGGTGAAGGACGGATTTCACACACACTTATCTCTCAGAACTGAGCATGTGGAGAGACGTTCGTTCATCTAGCACAAAGGGAACGGGTTGCAGGAGAAACTTTTACTCTGGTTTCTCAGTCTGTTTCCTAGTGCCGGTTTGAAGTTCCTGCAGTTTTCACTGTAAAACCGAGTTGGAGCTAGTACCTCCCCGTATATATGTATGGAGTGGAGTTTGCAACTGAAAAGAAACTTTGTGTTCCCAACAAGCTAGTGAAGGACGGCATTCACACACACATATCTCTCAGAACTGAGCATGTGGAGAGACGTTCGTTCATCTAGCACAAAGGAAACGGTTTGCTAGAGAGAATTTTACTCCGGTTTCTCAGTCTGTTTAATAGTGCCGGTTTGAATTTCCTGCAGTTTTCACTGTAAAACCGAGTTGGAGCTCGCACCTCCCCATATATATGTATGGAGTGGAGTTTTCAACTGGAAAGAAACTTTGTGTTCCCAACAAGCTATGTGAAGGTCGGCTTTCACACACACTTATCTCTCAGAAATGAGCATGTGGAGAGACTTTCGTTCATCTAGCACAAAGGGATCTTGTTGCAGGAGAAACTTTTACTCTGCTTTCTCAGTCTGTTTCCTAGTGTCGGTTTGAAGTTCCTGCAGTTTCCACCGTAAAACCGAGTTGGAGCTTGTACCTCCCCTATATATATATGGAGTGGAGTTTGCAACTGAAAAGAAACTTTGTGTTCCCAACAAGCTAGGTGAAAGACGGCTTTCACACACTTATCTCTCAGAACTTGAGCATGGGAGAGACGTTCGTTCATCTAGCACAAAGGGAACGGGTTGCAGGAGAAACTTTTACTCTGGTTCTCATGTCTGTTTCCTAGTGCCGGTTGAAGTTCCTGCATTTTTCACTGTAAAACCGAGTTGAGCTTGCTACCTCCCATATATATGTATGGAAGTGGAGTTTGCAATCTGAAAAGAAACTTTGTGTTCCCAACAAGCTAGTTGAAGGACGGCTTTCACAGACACTTATCTCTCAGAACTGAGCATGTGGAGAGACGTCGTTCATCTAGCACAAATGGAACGGTTTGCAGGAGAAATTTTACTCTGATTTCTCAGTCTGTTTCCTAGTGCCGGTTTGAAGTCTACATGCATTTTTCACTGTAAAACCGATTTGGAGCTCGGACCTACCATATATATGTTATGGATTGGAGTTTGCAAGTGAAAAGAAACTTTGTGTCCCAACAAGCTAGAGTGAAGGACGGCATTCACACACACTTATCTCTCAGAACTGAGTATGTGGAGAGAATTCGTTCATCTAGCACAAAGGAAACGGGTTGTAAGGGAAACTTTTACTCTGGTTTCTCAGTCTGTTTCCTAGTGCCGGTATGAATTTCCTGCAGTTTTCACTGTAAAACCGAGTTGGAGCTAGTACATCCCCATATATATGTATGGAGTGGAGTTTGCAACGTGAAAAGAAACTTTGTGTTCCCAACAAGCTAGGTGAAGGACGGCTTTCACACCACATATCTCTCAGAACTGAGCATGTGTAGAGACGATTCGTTCATCTAGCACAAAGGGAAACGGTTTGCAGGAGAAACTTTTACTCTGGTTTCTCAGTCTGTTTCCTATTGCCGGTTTGAAGTTCCTGCAGTTTTCACTGTAAACCGTAGTTGGAGCTCGTACCTCCCCATATATATGTATGGAGTGGAGTTAGCAACTGAAAAGAAACTTTGTGTTCCCAACAAGCTAGGTGAAGGACGGCTTTCACACACACTTATCTCTCAGAACTGAGCATGTGGAGAGACGTTCGTTCATCCTAGCACAAAGGGAACGGTTGCAGGAGAAACTTTTTACTCTGGTTTCTCAGTCTGTTTCCTAGTGCGGTTTGAAGTTCCTGCAGTTTTCACTGTAAAACCGAGTTGGAGCTCGTACCTCCCCATATATATGTATGGAAGTGGAGTTTGCAACTGAAAAGAAACTTTGTGTTCCCAACAAGCTAGGTGAAGGACTGCTTTCACACACACTTTATCTCTCAGAACTGAGCATGTGGAGAGACGTTCGTTCATCTAGCACAAAGGAAACGGCTTGCAGGAGAACTTTTACTCTGGTTTCTCAGTCTGTTTCCTAGTGCGGTTGAAGTTCCTGCAGTTTTCACTGTAAAACCGAGTTGGAGCTCGTAGCCTCCCCATATTATATGTATGGAGTGGAGTTTGCAAGTGAAAAAAACTTTGTGTTCCCAACAAGCTAGTTGAAGGACGGCTTTCACACACACTTATCTCTCAGAACTGAGCATGTGGAGAGACGTTCGTTCATCTAGCACAAATGGAACGGGTTGCAGGAGAAAATTTTACTCTGATTCTCAGTCTGTTTCCTAGTGCCGTTATGAAGTTCCTGCAGTTTCACTGTAAAACCGAGTTGGAGCTCGTACCTCCCCATATATATGTATGGAGTGGAGTTTGCAATTGAAAAGAAACTTTGTGTTCCCAACAAGCTAGGTGAAGGACGGCTTTCACACACACTTATCTCTCAGAACTGAGCATGTGGAGAGACGTTCGTTCAATCTAGCACAAAGGGAACGGGTTGTCAGGAGAAACTTTTACTCTGGTTTCTCAGTCTGTTTCCTAGTGCCGGATATGAATTTCCTGCAGTTTTCACTGTAAAACCGATTTGGAGCTAGTACCTCCCCATATATATGTATGGAGTGGAGTTTGCAAGTGAAAAGAAACTTTGTGTTCCCAACAAGCTATGTGAAGGACGGCTTTCACACCCACTTATCTCTCAGAACTGAGCATGTGGAGAGACGTTCGTTCATCTAGCACAAAGGAACGGGTTGCAGGAGAAACTTTTACTCTGGTTTCTCAGTCTGTTTCCCTAGTGCGGTTTGAAGTTCCTGCAGTTTCACTGTTAAACCGAGTTGGAGCTAGTACCTCCCATATATAGTCTGGAGTGGAGTTGCAACTGAAAGAAACTTTGTGTCCCAACAAGCTAGGTGAAGGCCGGCTTTCACACACACTTATCTCTCAGACTGAGCATGTGGAGAGACGTCTCGTTCATCCTAGCATAAAGGGAACGGGTTTCAGGAGAAACTTTACTCTAGTTTCTCAGTCTGTTCCTAGTGCCGGTTTGAAGTTCTGCAGTTTTCACCGTAAAACCGAGTTGGTAGCTAGTACCTCCCATATATATAGTATGGAAGTGAGTTTGCAACTGAAAGAAACTTTGTGTTCCCAACAAGCTAGGTGAAGGACGGCTTTCACACACCTTATCTCTCAGAATTGAGCATGTGGAGAGACGTTCGTTCATCTAGCACAAAGGGAACGGTTTGCAGGAGAAATTTTTACTCTGGTTTCTCAGTCTGTTTCATAGTGCCGGTTTGAATTTCCTGCAGTTTTCACTGTAAACCGAGTTGGAGCTAGTACCTCCCCATATATATGTATGGAGTGGAGTTTGCAACTGAAAAGAAACTTTGTGTTCCCAACAAGCTAGTTGAAGACGGCTTTCACACACACTTATCTCTCAGAACTGAGCATGTGGAGAGACGTTCGTTCATCTAGCACAAAGGGAACGGTTGCAGGAGAAACTTTTACTCTGGTTTCTCTGTCTGTTTCCTAGTGCCGGTTGTTGAAGTTCCTGCAGTTTTCACTGTTAAAACCGAGTTGGAGCTAGTACCTCCCCTATATATGTATGGAGTGGAGTTTGCAACTGAACAGAACTTTGTGTTCCCAACAAGCTAGTTGAAGGACGGCATTCACACACACATATCTCTCAGAACTGAGCATTGTGGAGAGACGTTCGTTCATCTAGCCACAAAGGAAACGGTTTGCTAGAGAGAATTTTACTCTGGTTTCTCAGTCTGTTTACTAGTGCCGGTTTGAAGTTCCTGCAGTTTTCACTGTAAAACCGAGTTGGAGCTCGTACCTCCCCATATATATGTATGAGTGGAGTTTTGCAACTGGAAAGAAACTTTGTGTTCCCAACAAGCTAGGTGAAGGTACGGCTTTCACACACACTTATCTCTCAGAACTGAGCATGTGGAGAGACGTTCGTTCATCTAGCAACAAAGGGAACTTGTTGCAGGAGAAACTTTTACTCTGGTTTCTCAGTCTGTTTCCTAGTGCGGTTTGAAGTTCCTGCAATTTTCTTCACGTAAAACCGAGTTGGAGCTTGTACCTACCCTTATATATATATCGAGTGGAGTTTTGCAACTGAAAAGAAACTTTGTATTCCCAACATGCTAGGTGAAAGACGGCTTTCACACACTTATCTCACAGACTTGAGCATGGGAGAGACGTTCATTCATCTAGCACAAAGGGAACGGGTTGCAGGAGAAACTTTACTCTGGTTTCTCAGTCTGTTTCCTAGTGCCGGTTTGAATTTCCTGCAGTTTTCATTGTAAATCCGAGTTGAAGCTACTACCACGCTATATATTTATGGAGTGGAGTTTGCAACTGAATAGAAATTTTGTGTTCCCAACAAGCTAGTTGAATGATGGCTTTCACAGACACTTATCTCTCAGAACTGAGCATGTGGAGAGACGTCCGTTCATCTAGCACAAATGGAAGGGTTGCAGGAGAAATTTTACTCTGATTCTCTGTCTGTTTCTTGTGCCGGTTTGATCTACATGCATTTTTCACTGTAAAACCGATTGGAGCTCGGACCTACCCATATATATGTATGGATTGGAGTTTGCAAGTGAAAAGAAACTTTGGTTCCCAACAAACTAGGTGAAGGACGGCATTCACACACACTTATGTCTCAGAACTGAGCATGTGGAGAGAATTCGTTCCTCTAGCACAAAGGAAACGGGTTGTAAGGGAAACTTTTACTCTGGTTTCTCAGTCTGTTTCCTAGTGCCGGTATGAATTTCCTGCAGTTTTCACTGTAAAGAGACTTGGAGCTAGTAACTCCCATATATGTATGGAGTGGAATTTGCAAGTGAAAAGAAACTTTGTGTTCCCAACAAGCTAGGTGAAGGACGGCTTTCACACCCACATATCTCTCAGAACTGAGCATGTGTAGAGACGATCGTTCATCTAGCACAAAGGAAACGGTTTGCAGGAGAGAAACTGTTACTCTGGTTTCTCAGTCTGTTTCCTATTGCCGGTTTGAAGTTCCTGCAGTTTTCACTGTAAGCCCCAGTTGGTGCTCGTACATCCCCGTA